>NW_026929463.1:0-38656 GCF_032062105.1 Saccostrea cuccullata | reverse complement strand
AATCAAAAGTTGTCCGTTACTCTGGCTCCACAGAGAAACAAACCATTCAGTTTGATAGTAAAGGCGAACCTCTCTATTCATCTGGGTACTTTAAATACATGTGTGAAAACAGAAACCTAGATATCTGTGGGGCTGATTGTGAAGCTCAAGCTGTAGTGGTGGTTAATCAGGCAGGAACACCCCAATTTAAATACACTGGTCATCCCTCTACTACCAAGGAGGAAAAATTCTATCCACATGGAATTACAACAGACAGCCAGAGTCTAATCCTCATAGCAGACTATTATAACAAAAGTGTCCACATCATAGATCAGGATGGGCAGTTCCTCCGTTTCATTAATAAATGTGATCTAGAGAATCCGTGGTCTTTATGTGTAGACACCAGAGACAACCTCTTTGTGGCCGAGAATATGAGTTGTAAAGTTAAGAAAATCAAATACTTGTAAAGATGAAATATAACCATGGAGTAACTGTGTATTATCATGATTGTTTTAACCACCAATAAGTGTAGTGATGATTACATGAACATTTCAATAAACATTTTATGAATGCAATATTAAGATAACAAATATAATCTCGAAAGTCAAATAAAAGCTTTATTAATCAGAAGCAGAGTAAACTCGGACCTCAAAATTTAGCGGTGAGGTTGGGTTCCGTTGAGGAGTGATCATCACCTGCCGACCAGTCACATCCGCTGCATGCTCATTGTCATGATCGAAAAAACCACTTGAAGAAATCGCAGATTATTTAGTGTATGAATAATGGCCGAACAGCGAGTACTAAAAACGTTAATTATACGTTTTACTCAGTGATAGGTTATTTGTGTTGACAAGGTCATAAGTATTTAAAGTGGACGATTGAAATGTCATCACGTTTATCATCATTTTTTGTAAGATAACCATTAACTTCTTCTTCTAGTTAAATATTTACGTATGAAATGTATTTGTCAGAATGTGTGAATATTTCGAGACGAAATATGAATGAAAGTAACTACTGTTAATTGATAATATGTCACCGAAATATAAAAATACCTAGTCGAAGGCCATAACAAATGTTTTTATCTCATGTAGAATTGTTTAAATACATTTTCCGTCATATAAAATACAAAATAGGTCTACGTATAGCGCCGCGAAATTGGTACCTATATTGTTCCAAAACTCTGTAGAAGAAAGTTACAGTAAACCAAGTAATATTCGTGTGCGAGAAACATCCGCAACTTCCGCGACCTACTTTAACCGGCGGATGGTTTTTTTTACTTAAAAATACAGTAAGTTTACCAAAAAGCATATATGTGGAAAGTCGTCCCAATTAATATTGCAATGTTAATTTTTAATGATAGCACAAGTATGACTAAGAATGAAAGCAGCTCTTTAAAAAACACATCCTAAAAACAAATATGAAACCTCTGGACTTGTTTTATAAAATGCATATATAACTTACATACTGAAAAACTCCATGCAACTTTTATAACCCTTGAAGAAAAAAAAAACAAAATTATTTTGTGGTATTTTCAAGATTTAATATTTTTGTATGACTTCAAAGTAAACATTTCCCATATAGACTAGGCCCCGCCTCCTAAATGAAGACTTACCTGTGCTGCTCAATTGCGCTCTCAGCAGACTTAATTCTTTATAAATGTAAACAGAATTAAAAAAAATTACATGAGATGAAGAGAATTGTTATTGTAGTCATCAACTTGATACTTTCATATATAGGATTGTCAATTAATTAAAGCTACTTCCAAAGATACGTCGACTCATATATCCCAGTGAGCTTGAAAAAAAATATAGCAGAGTGTCTGACATATCTTTTTTTATTCTTGGATATTTTACAAGAAAAAATACTGTAATGATTATCTAACAATTAATCATGATAATAAATGTGATAAATTTAATTTCTCAATCGTCAACTTCCCTTTCTTACATGAATATACACGTATAATCTGAATATGGGTTTTATATCTCCTAGTTATTTCGAAACGTAAGAGCTTGTAACTTACACGTACATGTACACGTACACAGTATCTTTCGAAACCTCCCTTTTAACTTTAAATCTGTGTCAAAGAACCTTTAAAGAAATTTATACTTGTTACCAAAATACTGGGTTGTTATCCTTTTCTGTGTCTTCTGTCAGTATCATTTATCATTTGTTCCTATAACAACATCTGGCCTACTTTTAAGTCCATAATTATATTATGTTGCCCTAAAGCCCATTCAATTTTTGTATGTCATCAATGAGAACCGATTTAACATCTTTCTTGTAAGGTTCACGTATAATTATCTCTATTAATCACTTATTCCAGCCTGGTATATAAATTATGTACACAAAAATCTTTCCTCTTAGTCTTACAATAGTCTTGTGTGGACAATTCAAAGTATGCTTTTTGCAATATTATATTAGATATAGACCAAACTTTAAACCTTATATTTGATTTTCCTAATTTTTTTCTGGAAACCTTACACGAAAGGTAACTATAGTTACAATTAATCTTTACGAAACGCAATGGACGAATTGTTTATGTCAAAAACATAAAGTCAATAAAAATATCCTCAAATACGTATCACAAATTAATTGTGATTTTTGGTATTTCGTAATAGTAATCATGCAAAATAAAAAAAAATACCTTAACCCATCTATGATTTCTGTTGTAAAATCTGACACTGAAATGGTACAAAATAAGTGTTGAAATGTAATTACAATGGAAAGTGAAAATGTGTGCTTAAATCAGTCTAAAGAAATTACATATATGAACAATAAAGATATGTGAATTGGGAATGAAATTAAGACCCTTCGATACTAATCTAAAATATAATTTAAAAGGCAGTTTTCAATTGTAAAAAGAAGGCCTAGGAAATAGTATGTAATATTCCAGAATACGGATTTAAGGGCATACTCAACAATGTCTCAAATAAATTAGGATTTTGATAAAAATGGCATTGAAGAATTGAAAGAGATTGTGTGAGGGAAATCCTTCATAGATAATCATTAAAATGCAAATTTTGTTTCTTTTCAAATACCGTGGACATAATTTATTGAACAGCCCTCATACATAATAATCCTTTTTATTTTCATTCATTTCTTATTAAATGTACAAAATATTGGTTATATTTTTTTTGTGTGTTACAATGGCTACGCTTTGTGAAATCATTTATTGATATATGAAGATTAGAATGTCTAACGCACATTCTTTTTGTGTGACATTTTGCCTTTGCGTAGCTTCCTCCATTGTTAAATTTCCAAATGTTGAATACCATGTACGATCCCACTTATGATGTTTTAAAGGACCACGATTGCTTTACTTTTGTTTGTTTTTTTTTAGACAATAAGCTTCAGTAGTGGTGTAACTTTTGTTATCTCCATATATTTTTTCTTTTATTTACATAAAAGAAATACACTATACATTTTAAAAACACTTGTATTTCAGTTATTTTACCTGTAACCTACATTTAAATAAATTTTGTTCTAATAGTGTATTTGGGAATATTGATTTCCTTCACATTTTAAACGAGCAGTGTTTCCCACATTCCTCCGTATTCTATTCAAACCATTACTCAGAAAACAAATTTAACTAACAGTAATGTTTTTAAAAGTTTAAAATTCATCCGACCTTCAGTGTATTAACCAAAAATGTCCCACAGTTACGCTTCTTATTAACATAGTTCGATTAATTCAGGTAGCCTCTGGAATGTTGTTCAGGTCTATCTCACTTTAACGTTATTCTGGAGTACAATTTATGAAACGAAAGTAAATTACCGATGGTAAGTTTTAAATTAAATATAACTATTCTGTAAGTCTTCCTCTAGTATATTTGTCATTTTTAGAAAGTTTTGACGTTTTCTGTCTTAATTTTGTATACTTTGCCTAAAATTGTTGGCTTTTCGTCTGGCTTCAAAAGATCACAAAAATATTTTTATAACTGCTCCTCTATTATTAGACAGAACATGCTCTAATATACTCTGATATATTTTTTTTTTAATCTACATATGATAAAGAACAAGCTAGAACGTAGTTTTACATACTTCACAAACATGTGTATTATAACTATTATAATAAATGTAAACTGTCTCTTAAATTGATATTGAAATTGAAGCTTTTTTGATGAAATGTCTGACTGATGTTTTTATAGAAATGTGTTATATCCTTTTGAGAGGCATTACATCCCTGTCTAATTCTAGGTTTCTGGAAATGTCTTTAAAAACTAAATATACACTGAAACCCGACGTTTCACATTCAAATACAAACACAATTATCTCAACAATATATTTTCTTAAAATCTGATATAGATTTTTATTGATTCTTTTTGTTAGGCAAAGCATATTAGAGTACTTGGACAAGAAAGACCAAGGTGATGGATCTGTGCGTCATCTTATCAGGAATTGGAAGACAAATGTCAGTTATGTTAAATAGGTTTTTAAAATCATCATTTCGAGAAATATTGAGAATGTTTGATGATTTAATGCATTATTCTTTTTTGCTAAAATGAGCTTTTGTTTTGCAATTAAGAAATCAATTTCATTTATAAAGACATATTTATGTCAATCGTCAAAATTTTAACATTTATTGGGATGTAATTTTGTAAGCAAGCATGCATGCTATTAAATGCAAAATATATATGTTAGTAAATGTCAAAAATTAAATCAATGAAATGAGTACTTGAACCTTTAAATCATAGATTTGTCATCTCAAAGGAAATTAAATGATTCAAGTAATAGTTTTCCTTTCTTGGTGATTTCACGGCCGTAGGAACGAGGTGGGGGCACATGGGGGAGGGGGAGTTCATCAAAATAATTTTGACGATATATAGAATCCCATAGAAAAAAACACAACTACTTTATGAAAATGCTTAAATCCCATCCCCCTAATTGAAATTGTTTCCTACGGGCATGAGCCATAAAGCTATAAGAGCTGTTCGAAAATTATTGAAACATTTACTTTTACTTCATAAAGAACATAGATAAATTCATGGAATTCATCAACATCAAACTAAGAAATGATTAAATTTTCTAAGTACTCCGAACGATAGTAGTGTTCTCCCGCCTACCTTCAAGTCCATATGTCAAAAGTTGACATATTCGATGAATTTTAAATTTTTTTTTAAAGATAATCATATCGATTTTCATAAAACATTACTTATTTGGGAAAACAAAGAGAGATTACTTTTGGCAAAACTTGTATAGAAATCAACGGAAATTGGAAAATGTTTTTAAAACATCTCCACCGTGTTACAAAAATCATTTTACAGGTAAGATGGAATGTTATTTCACAAATTTATACCAAAGCGTTTTGTGTGACACGGGGGTGGGGGGGGTGTTATGTTTATTGCCAAAAAACGATAAAAATGCTCATTTTTCACCACTTTCAAAGCGATTTACAACTGAAACATTATATTTTATTGATATATTTATAATTTTTTTATATGCCTAAAACATGAGAAAAGATATACGGAATATTTAATCATATACAAGACTATTTCAGAATATGGGGAAGCTTGAAACTCCGATTTCATTGGAAAATATCGTCTACCTCCATTTTTTTCAAGAGCTGGAATTATGGATCATTTACTTTTAGCGTTGGTATTAATACAGTTCATCAAATTACCACTAAAATGTTTCTTTTTGTATTAAACAAAGATTTTTTAGCGAAATTCGAATATTGAATTAAATGGTATTAAAATGTAGGCGGAAATTGACAGTTATCGTGCGTACATATATTTCTTTAAATGATAATTAGACACGTTCCAGTGAAATAATAATTATGCATAATTCTTATATATGTAACGTCTTTATAGCCCATTTTTTGGCATGTGAATTGAACGATTAGAAACTTTTAATCTTTTTCCCTGTCTATCACAGATAACATTCCACAAAATCTTACTTATTCTTTTCTCAAACAATTCTTTAAAAACATATAATGTGTCCTGTTGATACCCCAGTATAAAAGTTTATATGAAAAGAAAATATTCATTATCACTCAATAATTTCGGAACAACCCTAGTATCATTTGTTTCTTTATATAAACAGGTAGGAGGGAATTCTTGCTTCCAAATGATGCTAAATTACAGTTTATAGACAACAAATTTACGACTCTTGATGATGATTCATTTTCACGTCTATCAGACCAGTCCGATGTACAACTGTTTCTTGATGGAAATCTTCCCGACAAACAAGGTGAGAATAAGACGTGTGTTTAATGGGGCCGACAGGGGTTTTCCTTGCGCATATACAGTTTTTATAGCGTATATACAGTCTTCGATAGTCAAGGGTCATGAAAAAACGGAGTTCTTAAAGAAGGGGTCATAAAAATGTTGTATGAAAAGTTGTAATTATAAAATTTTGAAATTTTATACATAGGGAATTTAGATTCTCTCAATTTTTTTTTTATTAATTTTTTTGCATATATCCTTTGTGTTTGTCGTAGTTTGAAGAAATCCATAAAAACTGTGAGACAGAAGGGTGATATTTCAATACAAATCTTTCCTTGTATTTTTTTAAAAAGGGAAACTGAAGTAAAAGAGTAAAACTCATGATTTCTGAATTATTGAAATCCCATGCAAAAAAAATCATGCAAATTATTTTTCTCACATGCATCTAAAAATGCTAATCGTGACGTAATAACCAAATTATATGGAGATAACGAACAGTATTCAATCTCAAAGTCCATAAAACAATACAAAATAAAAGCAGAGCAAACACGGAACTCCGAAACATCAGAGGTGGGATCAGGTGCCATGGAGGAGTAAGCATCCCCTGCTGACCGGTCACATCCGCCGTATGCTCCTTGTAATGATAAGGAAATAATGGAAAAATCGGTCGTCAATTCAGTGTATAAATAATGGACTAACAATTAGCATGAAAAACGTCAGTCATCATTTGACTCAATGATAAATTGTGTTTGCTGACAAGGTCATTGTATCGACCATAGAACTTACGAAATGATGACTTTAAACGAGACGGCGATTGTTTCACCAACATGAACATTTCCCAATATTTTCTTAAAAAGTTGCAGAAGGCACCAATATTCAATAGAATTTGCTTTCAGATAAAATTGCCCAAAGGCACTGTCAATAAAGATTTTGAGATATGGGGTTTTTCGTTGAATTTTGCACAAAATAGTGTAAGGGTCCAGAGATTTGAAAGATAAGTTTTATTCAGAGTTTTTGAACCTGATTATTGTTGACATTTGTAGGAGAGTTGATATGAATTTTTATGTGTTATAATTACTTCACATTGCAGAGATATGTACTGATTTATGCTTTGCATGTAGTTAATAGGTGATTATTGACAAGTTTAAGTGATTTACATGAGTTGAAATAGTTTGTGCACATGTTTTGAGTTACGTAGAAATCAGCTAATCATAGCAGTAGTAAAGTTGTGGTATTATTTTAGCTTACCTCATATTTCAGGGACTTTAATTGGTCTTCTGTAGTAGATTAACCATACATTTATGGACGGAATCATCTTTGCACAAAGTATAATTACACTGAGGCATAGTTCCGGTCGACTGCTATTAAGTAAAGAGAACTGATGATCTGCAATCAACAAAATATCTTTCATATCAACGGCAAACATGCATTTAAGGAATTAAATAGAAAGAAAATGCAAAAGTCTGTAAAAATGATATTCAAAGGCTGTTTTTAGAACTTTTGAAAGAAGTGTGCTAACTGATGGATTGGAACAAGGACACTTAAAATAGTTGCATGAGCATCTGCTCCTTCTGGGCTATGACGACTATGAATACATGATTCATAAATATTAGCCAGTATAAGAGTAACTGATTTTCACATTTTTTGCAGGATTTTGTTTTACGAGTTTTAACCCTAGGGCAGAAGTGCACGTCAATATTTCATCATTTAATTTAGGGGCAGACCTGCTCTGCAAAACTTTGCCGTTAAAATGTACGCAAACATTGGTGTATTAGCGGACAAAATAGTTATTTGACCAACTTTAGAGGTTACCTTCAAAGTCCAAATAATAAATTTAAAACTCAAAATGCAAATTTGAAAACTTTAGACAAATATACGACAGAAAACAACTTGAGAACTCCAATTTTTAAATGTGACTTTTTTCCGGAAAACAGACTTTTCCTTTAGGTCAAATCTTTTGTTATAACGAATACATCCTTTAGAAGACATGTTATTTATTTTCAGGTATACACATAAGAGTACTTGGACCAACGAGATTGAGACGATGGGTGTGTGCGTCATCTTATCAGGAATTGGAAGACATATGTCTGTGACCTTTGTTAAATTTATTATTTTGAGATATATTAAAATGTTCAATGAAAATTCATCTTTAGATTTTTTTGGACGAAATGAACTTTTGGATTTTAATCAAGAAAAAAGTTATTTGTTGATGTATTTTTTTTTGATCAATCGATGCCATTTTAAACGTTTGTTTGGATGCACATACTTTTATACAACCTACATCTTTATTTCAAGATAGTTACATGTATTAAATGAGTATAAGTACCTTTGAAATCAAAGAGACATCGTTCCCAAGACAAGAAAATGATTCCAGCAAATTCATTATGTGATTGAGTAATTTTGAAGCCTTAAAATGTGATATTTTTCTTAACAGGTAGAACCGAATTCTCGCTTCCAAATGATACTCATATACAATTTATTGATGCCGAAAGTACGCTTCTTAATGAGTATGCATTTTCACTTCTATCAGATCAATCCAATGTTGAAATAATTATCGATGGAAACTTACCGGAAAAGCAAGGTGAGAAAAAAAGTGTATTTGAATACGTGTGGTTGATTGTGTGAAAGTGTGTGAGGGATCTATTCCTTTATTCGCGATGTTTATAATTATGTTTAATTTTCATACAACAAATTCCGACATTGACAAAAAGTACAACAAATATATACGTTGTCTAAATTGTCTTCAGCAGGTCACCTTCTGACTTTATTGACTGTTCTGCAGACCGCGTTACTACCTGAGAAGGTGGAACGTTTATACTTTCCTGTTTAGAACAATCTACATTAAAAGAAATTTCAATAACTAATGACTATTTGTAATCTTTTCAAAATTAGAGAGTTCTAATTACTAATTAGAATCATATTTTCTATCGAAAAAAAATACGTAAATTTTTTGTTCACCAACAGTGGCGCAATCTTATTCCTAGGGGGGTATGTACGGATTTGATTTCTTTTCTTATCAATAATAAACTTGACTTATATATTGAAGCCAGTTTCGAAACTTTCTGAAAACAATAAATTTTAGGGCATGATAAAAATAAAACCATACTTTCTTTCTTCATTAATTATAACATTTTTAGATTCCCTCTCCAGAAACAAGACGGTAGAATTTTGTGTTTCATATAATGTACAGTATAGCAATACTCATCATCCATTATATATTTATTATAAGGTATTTGTACAATTAGTATCTATGCATTTATTTTGAGAGGGTCTCTTAAAAATAACTAGAGAGCAGATATTCCTTTAATTTGGCAGTACAATGAAGTCAATGTAAGCTAAATATGATATAAAATTAAAAAGTTCCTCCATTGCATTTTACACATAAGAAAATCCAAGTCGTCTCCTTTAAATAGGTGTGCATGTATGTGGATAATTGTGTTTTGGATTTGAGTGCATCATGCTGCAATCATATGTTCTTGATTAGAAATGACAACTCCCCACTTTGTCTATCAAGAAATTACAATACAAATTCTTGAACTAAATCGAAGATCATAGAAATAAGAAATTTTGAAAATATTCAAAAAGGAGCAAAGAACACTTATGGCAAGATGTATATACTCTTATGAAACTTTTGTCGAGTAAATCTTACACAAAGTGAATAAGAAAGAAAATGCAAAAGTCTGTAAAAATAATATTCAAAGGCTGTTTTTACGTGTAGAACTTTTGAAAGAAGTGTGCTAACTGATGGATTGGAACAAGGACACTAAAAATAGTTGCATGTCGGATTGAGCATCTGCTCTTCTGGGCTATGACGACCATGAATACATGATTCATAAATATTAGCCAGTATAACAGTAACTGATTTTCACATTTTTTTCAGGATTTTGTTTTACGAGTTTTGACCCTAGGGCAGAAGTGCACGTCAAGATTTCATCATTTAATTTAGAGGCAGACCTGCTCTGCAAAAACTCTGGCGCCAAAATTTATGCAAAAATTGGTGTATAAGCGTACAAAATGCTAATTTGACCAACTTAAGAGGTCACCTTCAAGGTCCAAATAATAAATTTAAAGCTCAAAATGCAAATTTGAAAACTTTAGACAAATATACGACAGAAAACAAATTGAAAAGTTTGATTTTTAAATGTGACTGTTTCTTTAGGTCAAATCTTTTGTTATAACGAGTACATCCTTTAGAAAACATGTTATTTATTTTCAGGTATACACATAAGAGTACTTGGACCAACGAGATTGAGACGATGGGTGTGTGCGTCATCTTATCAGGAATTGGAAGACATATGTTTGTGACCTTTGTTAAATTTATTATTTTGAGATATATTAAAATGTTCAATGAAAATTCATCTTTAGATTTTTTTGGACGAAATGAACTTTTGGATTTTAATCAAGAAAAAAGTTATTTGTTGATGTATTTTTTTTTTTGATCAATCGATGCCATTTTAAACGTTTGTTTGGATGCACATACTTTTATACAACCTTCATCTTTATTTCAAGATAGTTACATGTATTAAATGAGTATAAGTACCTTTGAAATCAAAGAGACATCGTTCCCAAGAAAAGAAAATGATTCCAGCAAATTCATTATGTGATTGAGTAATTTTGAAGCCTTAAAATGTGATATTTTTCTTAACAGGTAGAACCGAATTCTCGCTTCCAAATGATACTCAAATACAATTTATGGACGCCGAAAATACGCTTCTTAATGAGTATGCATTTTCACTTCTATCAGACCAATCCAATGTTGAAATAATTATCGATGGAAACTTCCCAGACAAGCAAGGTGAGAAAAAAATAAATGTATTTGAATACGTGTGATTGATTGTGTGAAAGTGTGTGAGGGTTGCGATAT
Organism: Saccostrea cuccullata; assembly: GCF_032062105.1. Lineage (NCBI taxonomy): Eukaryota > Metazoa > Mollusca > Bivalvia > Ostreida > Ostreidae > Saccostrea > Saccostrea cuccullata. The sequence goes on along the minus strand of NW_026929463.1, from coordinate 27,650 downwards.
TTATAAGTTTTAGGTTACGACAAATTCCGACGTTGACAAAAGTACAACACAAATCTACGTAGTTTTTTTGAATACCTTAGAATCAGTTATCAGAAAATGTAGAGTTATATACGTTTTAAGTTTTGTCCGTTACAATATATTGTTCAAAATTAACATAATTTGTTTAACAACAAAAGCTACAAAAAATATTTTTAATTAAAATATTGAGAATGAACGCTCTATACAGATGTCAAATTATAATTATTTATCATCCTGCAAGGAAAGTAATGTCTCTATTTGAATAAACCCATCGCATGACAGAGTCGCTACTTTAAGATTGATCACAAGGGATGTGTCAAGAAAATCATGTAAGCCCTTTGGGATATACAACTAACCTTTATCTTGGATGGCAAATGTCTTCTTCTTAAGAATACTTATCTTTTGGTGTAATCAGTACCAACCATCCTCTTTGTAATGACATATATTAATTAACCTTTTATCAATACTCGAAGTAAAAATGCAACGTATCCATTTGTCTACGATTTCCTGCGGACATACTTGAGAATAAATAGGCAATTTAGCCACATATGATCCACATTTGCATTACCTTTTATATGAGGATCATATGTGGATCATATGAGAATTATATGTAAATACAATCATATGTGGATCATATAAATGCACATATGTAAATCATATAAAGTGATTTACGTATGATTCACATATGAAAGGCCTTATATATATACTATTTTTGATTTGTCTTCATCAATACAAATGGAAAAAATTAATTATTAAAAAGAGATTTATTGTTTAGTAATTACATGCAACGATGTTTTTAGTAACACTTTGTGGAATGTATTAATGTCTCATTACATATTATTGTCTCAAATCATTTAATATTTTAAAATTATATGTTTATACAGGGTTTTTATATTTATAAATAATCATGAAAAATATATTCTATATATAAAAGTAAATTTTAGATATACAAGTACTTGGGCCCAAAAGACAGAGACGATGGGTGTGTGCGTCATCTTATCAAGAATTGGAAGAAAAATGTCAGTAACCTCAATTTCATAGGTTTTTCAATTGTTATTTTAATAATCATTTAGAATTTGCAAAATATCCCTACTTTAATTCTTTCTCTTTTTGGCTGAAATGAGCATTTGTCTTAATCTAGTTTATAAAGATAATTTTTTGACTATTGATGAAATTCTAAAAGAGATTAACTAGATGCAGCAAATGAGAAACTAGAAAATGGGCACCTGTATCTTGGTAATCAAGAATTCATTAACACCAAGGAAAAAAATGATTCAACAAATATATTTTTATTTCTATCATATGTATACATGAGGTATAATTTAGTTTTCTTTAAATAAACAGGTAGACATGAAATACCGCTTCCAAATGATACTAAAATACAGTTTATAGACGCCGAAAATACGCTTCTTGATGAGTATGCATTTTCACTTCTATCAGACCAATCCACAGTAAAAATATTTCTCGATGGAAATCTTCCCGACCAAGAAGGTGAGAATAAAGTCACAGGTAAATAAATAAGTGTATTTGAATAGTTGTGCTCGATTGTTTGAAAGTGTGTGAGGGATTTGTGCGTATAGCGTAAATGTTTAAAGTAACATATGAACAATTTTTACTTTATCAAAAAATACCTACAACACAAATCCATGCACAATGTAGTAGGTTTGAAGACCATGGAAAGCTATTTTTAGGTTACTGAGTAAACTCAGGTGACATATTGCTATCTGTTTTCGTCCATCATCTTCCGTCGTGCTTCGTGTGTTAAATTTGAACATTTTTAGTTTCTTCTCTGAAACCACTCCACTAATTTCCACCAAATTTGGCATAAAGCATCTATGGACAAACGGAAACAAAAATCGTGAATTCCATGGTCCCTGTCCCCCTGGGGCCTGAGGGGTTTGGCCAAACCTCTAAAATTAATGCAAATTTTAAAAATCTTCTTTACTCCTGGACATCAAGCAGTCAAACTGTTAGCATGAATGTAAGGACCATTGAATCCCCACCAAAATTGTGTAATTCATGACCCCAGAGTCACGGGGTTTAAGTGCTAGGGCGCCGCTCTATTGATTATAAAGTGAAAATACATTTTTTCTTTGAAAATTCTCTTCTCTGCTCATGGATATTAGATAAACTAAATGTTTTATAGTTTTAAGGAGCACGAGTGCCTCTTCCAAAATTGTGAATTTTATGGACCAGGGTCAGTGGTTCTGGTGTTAGGGCGGGGCTCTACTGAATGATTATATAGTGAAAATACATTATTTCTTTGAAAATTTTCTTCTCTGCTCCTGGGTATTAAATAAACTAACTAAGTATATTGCTATGATAAGGAAGAATGCTTCTTTCAATTTTGTGATTTTAATGTTTCCAGGGTCAGGGGTTCTGGTGTAAGGGCAAGGCTCTATTGATTTTATTGAGAAAATGCAGAAGTTCTCAGAAAAACTTCTTTTCTTTTACTGGGTATTAAACAAATTAACTTGGTATACAGTTATGATGAGCAAGAATGTGTCTTGCTAAATTGTGAATTTTATGGCCCCAGGGTAAGGGGTTCTGGTGTTAGGGCGGGGCTCGATTAATTATATAGTGAAAATACATTAAATGAAAGTTTTCTTCTATGTTCCTACATATTAAGCAAATGAACTATCTATACAGATATGATGAGCAACAATGGCCATCCATTCTGAATTGTGAATTTCAAGACCCACGGGTCAGCTGGGTCAGGGGTACCATGTGGATTTGGGTTCTACTTATAATTATATCTGAAAATGAACTAAATGTTTGAAATCTGCTCCTTGGTATTCATTATTTGATAAGCATGGGTGCCGTTTCTAAAATTGTAAAAAGTGTGGACCAAAAATCAGGGGTTCATGTGGCACTACTGATTATAATATAACTAATTAGTCGAAATATATTTTTTAGTTCCCCTACTTTGTCCATGGATTTGAAGTAACCAATGAAAGCGTGCAACGTATATAGTTGTTAAGTAATGGTGTTTCTTTCAACATTGTGAATGCCATGACGTCTAGTTTAATACATGAACCAAATTCAATCGTTAGAAGGTTGTTGCATGATGCTCAGGTGACCTATAAGGCCTATTGACCTCTTGTTTAAAACATGCAAGAATTTCACAATACATGTACAGTGGAGCCTCATTTATCCGGACGCCAACTCATTTTTTTTCGGAAATGTGAAGAGTCCGGATATTTGAATTACCATTTAGGCAAGAAAAAATAACATTGAAAATTATGTTCCTATGAAATATCGTCCGGATACTGAAGCATCCGGATATCTGAAGGTCCATTTTATGTGATTATACAGATATACAGATTAAACATGACATACTAGTATGATACATAATGAGGATATTACAAATTGTTTTGTTGGCCATATTTGGGTATATTCAAAATTTCCCCCCGTAAAACAAAGTTCAAAATGAATGGAAATGCAACTGTAAGCTAAATAATTGTACATTTGAATGCAAATATTCATACTAGTAATAAATTGTTGATTTGAGGTGACTGATTGGGGTTTCAATGGCGCAATACTTTGCGCGTCATAGTAAAAAAAATCGTTTTTACAGTGGCTGCAACATGTGTTTTATTGTTGACAAATCAAGCGTGTAGAAATGTTCGTGTAACGTGCGAGATTGTGCGTGTATCAGACTATATCGGTTGCAGTTTTAATCGTGTGTGATCATGCGTTAAGCAAGTGTAAGTTTCGTTTTGTAACTTTTATTGGAATGTTTTTGTTTAATATGCGTTTTGCTTGTATTTTTTAAAACTTCAAATTTGAAATAAACTGAGCGCAACTTACTTAATTAAGAGTGAAAAAACTAATTATCGTTGTGGTATATGTACATGTAAGTAATAATATTAATCTTTTATTCAGGTAAAGGCATTTTGTAATGTACATGAACATTGAGGTGTGAGTATGATACAATATAAAAATTATAAATATATATAATTTAAGAGATAAGTTATAAAACAAGTTTACTAAATGTTATTTTTATTTAATTCAAAAAAATATATTATATTGTATAAATATGCCTAAACCGAAGGATAACCCATGAATGCCAGTATGGCTTATTTCCAATGCGGTCCTTATACATATAACAAAATTAGTAGCATATGACATATATAATATACTTACTTAAAAAATAAATAGTATACTAGCTATAAACAAGATGAATTAAAAATTAATCATGCGTATTATGCAATAGCATTTAAAACCTGAGTACTTAATTGTATATGAAGAAAGAACATTTAAGTTAAAAATCTAATGGTATAAAAATCATCTTTGGCATCTTTCTTAAGTTTCTCCATAAAATGTTTTTCGACCTCTTTTTGAATTTTGTTTTACTTGTTATTGCTTTAATATGGTCAGGTAGAGAATTCCAATCTTTGATTCCATTATCAAAAAAATGTTTGACTCTCCATTTTTGAACCCTTGGCACAAAAAATTAAACTGACTTGACCTTGTACACTTTTTTGTATCATTTTGATTAAAATTACACTGCATATAATTTTGACTTTTATTATGAAAATATTGTCATCAGCTGAAAAACTACTTTTAATGTTCAAAAACCCCAATTTTTCAAATTCAAAAACAGTGACTCTTGATCTAGGTGAAACATCAAGTATATACTTGATGTTTCACCCAGATCTTGTTCTGTACAATTTGAAGTCTATTTTTTAATTTTATAGATAGTCCTTCATACCAACTAGTAATAACATAATCAATCTGACACTGAATTAAAGCAGCACACAATGATTTTCTTGATTGCATTGACAAACATGACTTTTGTCTAATTAAAAATTTAAGTCTTTGTTTTGTTTTGCTAATAATAGTTTCCAGAAATTTTTCACCAGATAGTATATTGTCTAAAAAAAAACTCTTAAATATTTAACACAATTTTGACACTCAATTTTGATACCATCATATACAAATGAAAAAGTGCTCATATCATATGCCTTCAATTTTCTAGGGGGTCCAAATAAAATACTTTCTGTCTTTCCTAAATGTAGAGAAAGTTTATTGGACTTTTGCGAAGACACTGACTTTTACAGTTGACGGCTTACTTTTACACCTGGAAAACATACGAGAGCTCTTTTGTGAAACAAATCTTGATCTTAACATTCAACAAAACGATAATAAAGGGATATTTCAAAGATCATATCACTTTGTCTATGAAGGAAAAAGCAACATTCCAACCCTCAACACCCTCCATTCCAGTCTTGACTAACTGCTGCCGAGTTTTCCTACCGAAATATCTTCTTCTTTATTTCATTTCTTAAGTTATTGAAAATAAAAGGACATTTTAACTAGAGCCGAGCTCGTTGCAAAGCAACGAGTAGGTCTTCCGTCCTGCTTGACCGGAAGTAACTTTAACTTGAGAAAAAAAAAGAGTAATGAAGTCGAAAAATGGTTTAATCCTCCAAATCTATGTTAATTTTTGCAAAATCAAGCCATTTTTGGCAATTTCCGGTTTGACCGGAGTAACAACGACGGACGGAAAATTAAGATTTAAGCTTCCAGTGACACATGATATCCAAAACCTGTCAAAAACAACAAAAATATGCAATTTTTGACTACTTCCGGTTTGACCGGAAGTAACGTCTCCGGACGTATTTTGACAACCTCATTAGATAAAGACTGACATTTTGAACAACTTTGCTTCTTTGACGTATTATAAATTCTCAATACTTTTTGAGATACAACAAAAATTAGCAATTTTTGACTACTTCCGGTTTGACCGGAAGTAACGTTCCCGGACGTATTTTGCCAACCTCATTAGATAAAGCTTGACATTTTGAACAACTTTGCTTATTTGACGTATTATAAATTCTCAATACTTTTCGAGATATCAAACAAAAACTTTCAAGGGCCCTAGATCCCTTATTTTAGGGGCCAGCCCCTTTTAAATGATATCAAATGAAAGCGCTTGTAATTATGCACAACTTTTATTCTACATGTCTTAACAAAATATTTTTAGTTTTCAAGATAAAAAGGAAAATATCTGTAAATTTTCGCTCTTTTAGGCGTTCTAATTTTTGACCCCTATATAGCGCCATTTTGAATGCAGAAATTGAAAAACAAAAACCGATGTGCACAACTTCAATCATTCTGTTATCTAAAACAAGTAAAATTTCTGCTCCAGCTTTAGTGGTCTCTGAGCCTTTATCCGGAAACGAAAGCCTATGATTTTTCGTTTAAAGGGGAATAACTCAAAACCGGAAGTTACTTTTTGAAATTTTAGTCATTATTCTGATAGAATTTATAAACGTCTATAACCTCTGAAAATTTGAGCGAAATCCGTTGAGAAATGAGTGAGATATGAGGCCTCAAAATTGGCGTCTAGGAAGTAGAAGAAAAAAAAGAAGAACTAGATAAGATCTCGTTGCGAGCAACGAGTGGGTCTTCCGTCCGATTCTTGATGAGATGAGATAAGATTTTGAATGAGATTTCCATTCTTCAATAATGATTAAGGTTTTGAAGAAGATCGTTTTGCCTCCATTATCTGTAAAAAGACATTGAATATAACAGACATAGATATTCGATTTTTGGCCCCTCTTGGCCCCTAATTTGAGCGCCAAGCCCCTTTTTCAGGATCTCATCTTAACGATCTAAGGATTTTGAACACTTTTTGTTCAACAACTATTCAGAAACTCTTTTTCGTTTTCGAGTTATTTGCAAAAGAAATATTTAGGGGCCAACCCTTCAACTCCCTAAAAGGGACGTTTAGCGAAAAATAAAAGACGGCATATTGTTTAGAACACTATTTTAGACATTTTTTGTTCAATATTACTTATCAAAATAATTTTGACTTCCCAGATATAAAGGGTCAAAGATTTAGCATTCTGGCCCCTTGTGGCCCCTTATTATGTACCATACGACATGAAAATCATAATACATAGTTGTAGATGGTTGAGATAAACATCTTTGCTTCGGTAATGTATTACAAATTATTTACTCATAAAGAGTTACATATTAAAGACTTTTGGCCCCTCTTGGCCCCTAATTTGAGTGCCCAGCCACTTTTTCGGGATCTCATCTTAACGATCTTAATATTTTGAACATTTTTTGTTCAACAACTATTCAGAAATTCTTTTTCGTTTTTGAGCTATTAGCAAAAGAAATATTTAGGGGCCAACCCTTCAACTCCTTAATGGGGACATTTATCAAAAAATGAAAGGTTGAATATTGTTCAGAACATGATTTTGAACATGTTTTGTTCAATATTGCTTATAAAAATATTTCTCCCTTTCGAGATATAAAGCGTAAAAGATTTAGCATTCTGGCCCCTTGTGGCCCCTAATTATGTACCATACGACATAATATATAGTTGTAGATGGTTGAGATAAAGATCTTTGCTTCAGTAATGTATTACAAAATATTAACTGATAAAGAGTTATCGATTGAAGACTTTTGGCCCCTTTTGGCCCCTAATTTGAGTGCCCAGCCCCTTTTTCGGGATCTCATCTTAAAGATCTTAAGATTTTGAACATTTTGTATTCAACAACTATTCAGAAATTCTTTTTCGTTGTTGAGCTATTAGCAAAAGAAATATTTAGGGGCCAACCCTTCAACTCCTTAATGGGGACGTTTAGCAAAAAATGAAAGGTTGCATACTGTTCAGAACATTATTTTGAACAACTTTTGTTCAATATTGCTAATCAAAATATTTCTCCCTTTCGAGATATAAAGCATCAAAGATTTAGTATTCTGGCCCCTTGTGGCCCCTAATTATGTACCATACGACATAAAAACCATAATATATAGTTGTAGATGGTTGAGATAAACATCTTTGCTTCAGTAATGTATTACAAAATATTAACTGATAAAGAGTTATCGATTGAAGATTTTGGCCACTCTTGGCCCCTAATTCGAGTGCCCAGCCCCTTTTTTTGGGATCTCATCTTAAAGATCTTAAGATTTTGAACATTTTGTGTTCAACAATTGTTCAGAAATTCTTTTTCGTTTTTGAGATATTAGAAAAAGAAATTTTTAGGGGCCAACCCTTCAACTCCTTAATGGGGACGTTTAGCAAAAAATGAAAGGTTGCATATTGTTTAGAACATTATTTTGAACAACTTTTGTTCAATATTGCTTATCAAAATATTTCTCCCTTTCGAGATATAAAGCATCAAAGATTTAGCATTCTGGCCCCTTGTGGCCCCTAATTATGTACCATACGACATGGAAATCATAATATATAGTTGTAGATGGTTGAGATGAACATCTTTGCTTCAGTAATGTATTACAAAATATTAACCGATAAAGAGTTATCGATTGAAGACTTTTGGCCCCTCTTGGCCCCTAATTCGAGTGGCCAGCCCCTTTTTCGGGATCTCATCTTAAAGATCTTAAGATTTTGAACATTTTGTGTTCAACAATTGTTCAGAAATTCTTTTTCGTTTTTGAGATATTAGAAAAAGAAATTTTTAGGGGCCAACCCTTCAACTCCTTAATGGGGACGTTTAGCAAAAAATGAAAGGTTGCATATTGTTTAGAACATTATTTTGAACAACTTTTGTTCAATATTGCTTATCAAAATATTTCTCCCTTTCGAGATATAAAGCATCAAAGATTTAGCATTCTGGCCCCTTGTGGCCCCTAATTATGTACCATACGACATGGAAATCATAATATATAGTTGTAGATGGTTGAGATGAACATCTTTGCTTCAGTAATGTATTACAAAATATTGACTTTTAAAAAGTTATTGAATAAAAACTGTTGGCCCCTTTCAGCCCTTAATTTGATGAGTCAGCACATTTTTCTTGATATCATATGAAAAATCTTGATATTTTGCACAAATGTTGTTCAGTATGTTCTAACAAAATATTTATATTTTAAAAGATATGATACAAAATGTCTCAAAAAATCACTCATAAAACGTGTCCTAAATTTTGACCCCTACCGAGCTTCCATACTAGGCACTTCCGGAAAATATCCTGACCATGTTGCAACGTGGCAACATGTCCTCTATCATCACTAAAAATTTCAGCTTTCTAGCTTGAGCCGTTTTTGAGTTCCATCACAGACAAGGAGGTCCTCCAAATTTTGATCAAAGGGCGATAACTCCCGACCGGAAGTGAATTTCCAAAAAAAAATTTGCCGGAATTAACTTCAGATAAAAACGCATCGACTGTGAAAATTTGAAGCAAATCGAACGAGCCATCTCCGAGAAATCGTCTGCACAAATTTTGTAAGAAGAAAAAAGAATAAAAATAATAATAACTAGATGAGATCTCGTTGCGAGCAACGAGTAGGTCTTCCGTTCAATTTCTCGATAAGATGAGATGTAATTTTGACTGAGATAAAAGAGAATGACTTTAAGTTTTCCTTCATTAAATTTAAAATTTCTCATTTTTATCAGGGAATTCTGAACATCTTTTCTTCAATAAGGCTGATAAAAATACTCCCCCTTTTTGAGACGTAAGCATACAAAATGCAGAATTTTGTCCCTTGCAACCCCTAATTACGTAACATATGATCAAAGTGTTATCATATATTGATGCAAATCGTTATGATGAATAATTTTGCCCCAGTAATGTATAACAAAATATTGATCATAAGAGAGTTATAGATAAAAGACTTTTGGCCCCTCTGAGCCCCTAATTTGAGGGGTCAGCCCCTTTTTCTTGATATCAAATGAAAGGTCTCTTGATTTTGAAGATTTTTTGTTCAACACTTATTCAGATATTTCTATTTGTTGTGGAGATATGCTAAATTGAAATATTTAGGGACCACCCCTACAAGTCCTTAACGAGGCCGTTTTACAAAAATTTGAAGTATGCGTATTGTCTAGATCATCATTCTGACCATCTTTTGTTCAATATTGCTTATTAAAATATTTCCCCTTTTTGAGATATAAAGCGTCAAAGATTTGACATTCTGGCCCCTTTTAACCCCTAATTACGTAACATATGATCAAAATCATTTTCATATATTGTTGCAAATTGTTAAGATGAATACTTTTGCTTCAGTAATGTATATCAAAATATTGATCATAAGAGAGTTATAGATAAAAGACCTTTGGCCCCCCTGAGCCCCTAATTTGAGGGGTCAGCCCCTTTTTCTTGATATCAAATGAAAGGTCTTGTGATTTTGAAGATTTTTTGTTCAACACTTATTCAGATATTTCTACTCGTTATGGAGATATGCTAAATTGAAAAATTTAGGGGCCACCCCTACAAGTCCTTAACGGGGCCGTTTTACAAAAATTTGAAGTATGCGTATTGTCTAGATCATCATTCTGACCATCTTTTGTTCAATATTGCTTATTAAAATATTTCCCCTTTTTGAGATATAAAGCGTCAAAGATTTGACATTCTGGCCCCTTCTGATCCCTAATTACGTAACATATGATCAAAATCTTATCATATATTGTTGCAAATTGATAAGATGAATACTTTTGCTTCAGTAATGTATATCAAAATATTGATCATTAGAGAGTTATAGATAAAAGACTTTTGGCCCCTCTGAGCCCCTAATTTGAGGGGTCAGCCCCTTTTTCTTGATATCAAATGAAAGGTCTTGTGATTTTGAAGATTTTTTGTTCAACACCTATTCAGAGATTTTTATTCGTTGTGGAGATATGCTTAATTGAAATATTTAGGGGCCACCCCTACAAGTCCTTAACGGGGCCGTTTTACAAAAATTCAAAGTATGCATATTGTTAAGAACATTATTCTGAACATTTTTTGTTTAATATTGCTTATCAAAATGTTCCCGCTTTTTGAGATATAAAGCGTCAAAGATGTGATATTCTGGCCCCTTGTGGCCCCTTATTACGCAAGATATGCTTAAAAGTTTATAATATATTGTTCCAAATGGTTTAAAATTTAAAAATACCGAAAAATCTAGCAGAAAAAATGAAAAAAATTTTGGGTTATATGGGGGATCGAACCCGGATCGCCTGCGTACCAATCCAATGCGCTAACCATTCGGCCATTGGGATCGCCGCTTCGCGTTTTCAAATGCTTATATCTCGAGATTGGCTTTTTCGATTTTCAAACAAATTACATATTTGGCTTCTGCAAAAGGGTGTCTATTCAATTCTAAAACAAAAATATTAAAAAAGAAAAGTTGAAAAATTGCGTTTCTTAAATTCACTTCCGGTATCGACCGGAAGTATTGACGACGCACGAAAAGGCGATTCTGCAACGCTATAAGTCAGGAACTATCATCTCCAATTAATCTTCAGTTTATATCTTAAGCAGTTTTCGCTATTAAATCAAGACAAAATTACATTTTAAAATCATAAAATTGTCCATATCTCACGACCGGAAGTGACGTCATAAAAACGATCAAAAACCTATCAAGATCGATTGATAAGCTATTACATATGAAAATTTCATGTAAATCGGCCGAGCCGTTTCCGAGAAATCGCGTGCACAAAATTGGTTGGAAGAATAATAATAAAAACTAGATGAGATCTCGTTGCGAGCAACGAGTAGGTCTTCCGTCCGATTTTTCGATAAGATATAATTTTGACAATGATCTTTGTTAAATCATAATGATATCAAGATGTCTCTCCTTTGATTAAATTCTTTTACGTTCTATATAATGCATATTTAGAATGGTTGTATAATGTTTAAAAGACAACACTGAGCATCTTTTACTCGATACCGCTTATCAAAATATTTCTCCTTTTGGAGATATAAAGAATCCAAGAATGAGCATTTTGGTCCCTAATGGCCCCTTATTATGTAGCATATTATCACGATTTTACAATGCATTGATGCAGATTGTTATGATAAACATTTTCGTTTCAGTTATTTATAACAAAAAATTGATAAATAAAGAGTTATAGATGAGAGACTTTTGGCCCCTGTTTGCCCTTTATTTGAGGGGTCAGACCCCTTTTCTTTATATCAATTGATAGAAAATCTAATTCTAAACAACTTTTATTATCTATCTTTTAACAAATTATTGATAGGTATCAAGATATCGGAGAAAACGTGTTAAATTTTGCGAGATATTTCCGAGCCTATTTTTCGACTCAGGCTAGCTTCAACGCCTTTTGCGCTGGAAAGATATAGACTCAAAAAAGCAATTCAGCAATCCTTCCTCTACCTTCACTGAAAATCTCAAGTCAATATCTTCATTCGTTTTTCAGTGATTGCCAGGACAAGCCGACCCTCTAAAAATCAGTAAATCGTCCATATCTCACGACCGGAAGTGACGACGTACATATAAAAAATTTCCAATAAGGTTCAGACCAATGTCTATCAGATCTGAAAGTTTCGTGAAAATCGACCAAGCCGTTTCCGAGAACTCGCTTGCACAAAATCGGTAAGAAAAAAAATAATAATAATAATAATAGGGAAAAAGAAACCGAACGAAAACAATCAGGTCTTCCGTTGGAGACGGAAGACCTTAATAATAGGGAAAAAGAAACCGAACGAAAACAATAAGGTCTTCCGTTGGAAACGGAAGACCTTAATAAAGGTAAAAAAGAAACCGAAGAATAATAGAAGGGTCTTCCGCTGAAGACGGAAGACCCTAATAATAATCTTTACCAACAGAATCAGTAGAAGGTCTTCCGTTGGAAACGGAAGACCTTAATTCTTGTGAAAAATATATTGAAATAAAATTTATTCTATAATCAAATATATTTTGGTTTGATAAATTATTTCAAAGCCTCGAATACAATAACTTTCACCTCAATGGATGTTTTCTTATTTATTTTCAATTCCGTACCTCCGTACATGACGCAGGTTTAAATGTCCAAGTAAGCCGTCAACTGTAAAAGTCAGTGTCTTCGCAAAAGTCCATTATCAACTAACCAATGTTTGCATTCTTCGAACACCTCAGATAGTATTTTTACTTATGGCTTCTGGATTGGTGTGTGGAAGAAGAATAGCTGTGTCATCTGCATATAGAAGAAACTTGTATTCAGAATCTATACTGACACTGAGGTCATTTACATATAATAAAAATAAGAGAGGTTCAAGGAAACTGCCTTGAGGTACCCCACATGAGATTTGATTGACATCTGAAAAAGTGTTGTTAACATTTACAACCTGTTTTCTTTTGGATAAATAAGATTTAAACCATCCTAATGATTTAACACCAAGAACCTGGAGATTTTCACATAAAATTCTATGATCTACTGTGTCAAAAGCTTTCTGAAGATCTAAAAGAACCATTCCAGTATAAAACTCTTTAGCTGTTTTAGATTTTATGTGATCCGTTAAGTGAATTAAAGAACTGTCGGTAGAATAAGAGCTTCTAAATCCTGATTGGAATTCATAAAGTAAATTATTTTCAGTAAGGAAAGATTTAATCTAGGTGTAAACTGCCTTTTCCATTATACTTGAAACAATGCTTACAATACTTACAGGCCTATAATTTCCAGGTTTTAATCTATCACCTTTTACTCGGTGACTTAAATATTTGTACTTTAAGTGGTAATAACCAAATGAGCCAAGCCTATAAAAAAGTTCTTACACTCTTCGGTTTAACCCAAACTATAAAAGAACCTACTAGAATTACAAACCCATCTAGATCTTTTATTGATCACATTATTTGTAACAATTCCGAAAAAAATATATCAATCTGGAGTTATCTGTGTTAGTGTTAGTGACCACTGTCTTATTTATTGTACAAGAAAAGTAGTGAAACCAATGTTTGGGAAACATAATTATATTAAGATAAGATAAAGCAAAAATTATGACAAAGACAATTTTATTGAACTTTTAACGGATGCAGACTGGGAAAAATGTTTTTATGTTAGCAATGTCAAATGTCAATGATATGTGGGGTGCTTTTAGAGAAATTTTTATGAAAATCTTAGATAAAGTTGCTCCAATAAAAGAGGTTTGAATATTGATATATTGAATAATGAATAGTGATATTTTGGAAAATATATACAACTAAGGGATCAACAGCTTTTGAATTTTAGAAAGTCTGAAAATCAAGATGATTATAAAATTTATTGCAAAATTAGAAATTTGGTTCAAATGGTAAGTCTTATAACGAAATGCGGTTGGTTTGGCTCCAATTACGAGTTCGCAGCGAATGGATTCTCCCAAATTGGATATCTACTACATATTACTGAAGATACAACTTATCGTGTAGTCGTTTGATTATGGTTGATCACGAATGGTGACCAGATTAATTGAAAATAATGATGAAAGTCCAGTCGTGTGATGAAATGGGAATGTCTACGGGATATACATATGACATGAGAATAATCGGCCTCATGCAGAGGAATCTTTGTTCTACATAATTCAATATTATAAATCAATTGAAAAGCAATGACAACCTTCATTAAAATATTTCCATTTCTAATTGTTTTCTCTATGATAAACACTACAAAAATGAACCTTGTCAATTTCATGATAATACCTGTGGTATGTATATTTCTCTATTACTGAAAGGTCAGGTGTCAACCTTCATGTATATCACTGGCTTATAAATACACAAAAGAAAAAAAATAGATGATTTGTTTAATTGTTTACTAAGTAATTTGATATGATATATCTTTTTAACTAACAAAATAAAAGATGAATTATCTTTGGCTCGAAAGCAAGTCACTAGTGCAACGCTGTCCACTACCACCGAGACCTCGTGAGACCGAAAACTCCACTTCCGTAAACATGGACAGCTCATCTGAACCACGTGGAGAAATCGACATTGCCACATGGATCTGCACGCACTCCATCATATGATACAGACATCGTCCCTCAGTAATTGCCATCCGACTTATTAAGCAACTCAACTTCCTCTGTGATTTAAACATCCATACAAAGAGCTAGAGCCATCTTGTGCATTAAATGGCCCTGTACTTATATCAATTCATTAAATATCACCCTCTTTCCATTTTCATGTATCAAAATAAAGTAGACACTTGGTGCTTTCATGTTCTATAATGAAATTTCGTTTTGAGAATCCAAATATTTGAAAACAGGCTTTGAGAAATTGCACTGTTCTTAAAATTTTCAGAAAATATGCATATTTGACTACCTTCAGCAAAGAATTAAAATATGAGCACAGCCCACGATCCAAAAAATAAAACATGTTTTTTGACCTTCAGAAATAGGCCTTTTATTATGTATTGGCATATTTTGGATCAGAGGTTGTGCTTTATATGAAATATTGAAAAAAAACGCTTCAACTTTAGGTCATTTTAGGAAATTACAGGATGTGAAGAAAATGTCGCATTTGATGACGTCATAATGCATTGACTAGATGTAAAATTACGTCACAATTAGTAGATACGTGGTCACCAACAGTCCAAGTGATAAATACTGCATTTGCGACCTAAACTGAGCGGTTCTGAATTTTCAGAAATTCTTAGGGCCAAATAAGGCCCAATATGGCTCTACCTCTTTGTTTCCTGTCTATGCCGACAAACTCCCGTTTCAGCGATTGCAACATTGCATTCAATATGGTGGCGGCGAAGTGACATAGTGCCTTTACATGTGTTCGTGCTTCCAACAACCTAAATATAGGTCACATTTATAATTAAAGATGACTTTGATAATTCTTTTGTTGCTTTTTTTTTATAAATGTTGATTTTTGACTACGGTAACAAAATAATCCATAAATTTGTTTCGTGTTTTTTTTGGGGGGTGGGACTATTTTTATAGTAAAATTTGATGTGCATTTAAAATCTACTCCATTAGATAGTATTTCGATTTATTTTACGATGGTTATTTCAAGTAAAAATGGAAATATAAGGAATCACTCTCTAGTTAGGAGAGTATGCCAGGGACATCAACAATAGTGGGAAACATGGGTTTCGACCGTTATGCAGATGATCCCATGTTTTCCACTTTTGTTGATGCCCTGGCATACTCTCCAAACTAAACAGTGATTCCTTAATTCAACGAGATCTGTGAAATAAATATATATATATTTTAACATCCAGTCCTGAATTAATTAGACGATCAAATTTGTTCAAATAGTAATAACTTGGAAAAAAATGCCCTCACTATATGTATTAATACAAAATGAGATATTTATCCGACGGAACAGGACATTAACGTTTGTGGTTAATAACCGGTAAGTACAAGCTACCTGAGTTATAATTACAGGTAATTGAGGGGGCACTCTTATAGCTTCTGCATACTAGCCATATCTTACCTTTTGAAAAAAGGATCGAAACCAATGGTACGATAACACTCGGCGCGAACACGTAATTGGAGCGAAACCACCCTACACCACACAACGTATTGTCTTTATCAATGCAAATAGTGTGATCTTTTGTTATAATGCGTACTTAGATGTGTAACCATGTTTTCTTTTATGTTCATTGTGTTTACTGGTACATTTTTTGTGATTAATTAAGTTCAAATATTTTTTAAATGAATACATCAAAAATGGATATTTCTATATTTACTTATATTAATATTTAGTTGAGGAATGTACATACGCGACATGATTGTCAAAGTTTTCTTTATCGATATTTATCTATGGAGCTTACTTTCAATCATTTTAAATATGTAAAGTCTTAATGGAAAATAATATTTGTAAAATAATTGTTGAATTTCAGAGATAAACAAAAGGAAACATGGCTTTACGCTTATGATTAAATTTCATTTTAATACCATTTTTTAACCTTATCCCCCTTATTGCACAAAAAGAAATCAAATTCAATCAAAAATCACGGTCGTATACATTAAAATCCTCTATAAATAGAAGGGAAAGATTCTGTTTTTTTTTAAGTCGGAGATTTACGTAAATAATTATTTTAAATAGTTGATCATTTATAGGTAAGCTATTCTTTTTAATATAAATTAATTGATAAGTCATGCTTAGATTTAAGGAGGGAGGAATGTAATGGTTTGGGCCGTGGATATCGGCCTGGATAGATCAATGGGTAGAGCACCTGACTAGAGGTACAGGGTCCCGGGTTCGATTCCCGGTCCAGTCGTACAATTTCTCCTTTCCTGTTACAAATGTATATATTTACATTTGCAAATGTTTTCCTTTATATAACACTACTGAAAGCAATGCGTATCTATAACTGTATAAACACAGGTACGGGATCAAGAGGTCATAGATGTGGGATTGGATAAACGTTCGACGTAATTTCTCTGTGACGTCATAAAGGTCGACGCGCGTTCAGTGCATTATATTCATGTCGTTGGGCTTGAAAAGTAACGCATTTCACACGCTGAAAGTCACAATCAGGTAAATATAAAGTATGAATAAGTTACAAATGTAAATATAAGTATTAAGGTATCATTTCAAAACATCTATCGGGCTATAAATACGGTTTGATACGAGATTAAATTCAACATAAAGCCTTTCATTCTTAAATATTTTGTACCTTTTTGCGTGAAGAATCGTGGGTTTGCATTAGCAATCGTGTAAGAAAGTGTAACATATAGAATCGTTCTCGTGAAATATCGGTCGTGTAACAGGTTTTATCGTGCGTTAATCGTGCGGAATCGTTCGTGTAACATGATCTTGCGTGTAAGTTGTCAAGAATAACGTCGCAGCCACTGTAATGTTTTATAACAATATTTTTACAAAATAAAAATTTAACAAAAGTAAGAAAAGGTAGTTAGAAAACCCTTATTACATCTCTATATAACTGATTGTATGACAGTTTTTTCAACTTATATGTACTTTACAGCCGGAAAAGTGTGTTTTCGATGTAAGATGAAATGAAGATCTGCATAGAGAAGGAGTAGCAAAAATGTAGTAAATGTTAGGCTCCCACAGTAGACGTCGAACCCATGACGTGAAGATCAATTTTTTCAACACAAATCTAGAACAGACGATCTTTTTCTCTCTTTTATTGATCAGTGAAACAGCTAAATAAAGATGGGGTTATAACAAGAGGCTCATGGGCCACATCGCTTACCTGAGCACACGGGCTAGTCAGAAAAAAACACAATCACCTTTAGTATTGAAAAGCTTACTTGTTGGGGGAGGGAAATTTGACTTTTTTATTACTTGAGAATACCAGTTTATCAATAAAGCATATAATTATAATTTTGCCATGCTTGAAAAGGAGATTTTTAAAGATTTTTCCAACTTATTACTCGATCTGCCATAGTGACCCCTCGATTCCCCGGACATTATATGAATAAATTTAAATTTTAACGAATTGCAGATATTAACATGTCAATTTGACAAACATTTTTTTGTTCTGGCATGGAGAAGATTAATATCTAATAGTATCTTCTTTTTCAAAATTTTGATCTCTCATTGTGGCCACATCCTTACCCCAGGGGTCAGGATTTGAACAAACTTGAATCTACTCCTCCTGAGGATAATTCCACATGTGTTTCATTTTTCCTGGACCAATGATTTTGGAGACTTTTTAAAGATTTTTCCTACATATTCCTATGTAAAATTTGATCAGCCATTGTGGCCTTGCTCTACTCCTGGGGGTCATGATTTAAACAAACAGTGTATTTACACTACCTGAAGATGCTACCACATGAGTTTCATCTTTCCTGGCAAAATGGTTCTGAAGACGAAGATATAAAAAAAAGAAATTACGAAGATATTCCTATGTAAAACTTAAATAAGCGATTGTGGCCCCGCCCTACCCTCGGGGTCATGATTTGAATAAACTTGAATCTACACTACCTGAGGATGCTTCCAGAGGAGTTTCATCTTTCCTGGCCCAATGGGTCTGGAGAAGAATTTTGGAGATTTTCCCTATATATTCCTTTATAAAACTTTGATGAGCCATTGTTGCCCCGCTTTACCCCCGGGGGTCATTATTTGAACAAACTTGAATCTACACTACCTGAGGATGCTTTCAGATGAGTTTCATCTTTCCTTGCCAATGGTTTTTGAGAAGATTTTTATAAGATACCAGTAACTTTTCATTATTTCATAATGATCTCCCATTGGAAGAGGGCTTGGCCCTTCATTTGAACAAACGTGAATCCCCTTGACCCAAGGATACTTTGTAGCAAGTGTTGTCAAATTTAACCGACCGGTTCTTGAGAAGTTGTGAAAGGTTAACATTGACGACAATAATGACGACAACGACGACATCGAAAGACAACAGATTTTATCAGGAAAGCTTACTTGAGCCTTTAACTCAGATGAGCTAATAATGTTCTAAATTTTATACTCCCACAGTGCTCTTCGAACACATAACGTAAAAATCAAGTGTTAGATTTGCAACTCTAGAGCAGACGCTCTTTTCTCTCATTTATTGATCACTCAAATAACTAGATATAGACGGAGTAATAAAAATGTTATAAATGTTCTACACCTTTAGTGGACTTCGAAGCCATAACGTTAAAATCAACTGTTTATTCACAATTCTAGAGCTGATGCGTAAACCACTGCGACAGACGGTTGACTTATAATGAAGTAACCAGCTGTTGCATGTAACGAGAAAAAAATAAATTGAATCTAACGAGGGACTTTTTATTAAAAAATTAGAATACTTTAAATCAAAATAAAATCAATTGATTCGAGATCAGTGGTCACCTTACATTGTACTGTACATCAGGAGGGGAACCACACGACATAGTATATTGTACATCAGTAGGGGGACCAGAGGTCACCTTATACTGAACATCTGAAGGGAGATCAGAGGTCACCTTATATTGTACATCATTAGGAGGACCAGATGTCACCTTATATTGTAAATCATTAGGGGGACCAGAGGTCACCTTATATTGTACATCATTAGGGGGACCAGAGATCACCTTATGTTGTAAATCATTAGGGGAACCAGAGGTCACCGTATATTGTAAATCATTAGGGGAATTAGTGAGGCCTTATATTGTACCTCAATATAGAAACAGAAGATACCTTATATTATACATCAATATGGGGAACAGAGGACGCATTATATTGTACTTCATTAGGTGGACCAGAGGTCACCTTACATTGTACTTCATAAAGGGGACCAGAGGTCACCTTATATTGTACATCAGTAGGGGGACCAGAGGTCACCTTATATTGTACTTCATAAGGGGGACCAGAGGTCACCTTATATTGTACTTCATAAGGGGGACCAGAGGTCACCTTATATTGTGCATCAGTAGGGGGACCAGAGGTCACCTTATATTGTACTTCATAAGGGGGAACAGAGGTCACCTTATATTGTATATGTAAGGGGACCAGAGATCACCTTTTATTGTGCATCAGGGAGACAATAGAGCACATTATATTGCACATAATAAGGGGGACCAGAGGTCACCTTATATTGTACATCAAAAGAGAAAACATAGATACCTTACATTCTACATCGATGAATAGGGAAAAGAGAGGACGCCTAAAATTGTACATCAGTCTTGGGACAAGAGGGCACTTATATTGCATATCAGATGGTGGACCAGAGGTCACCTATATTGTTCATCAGTAGGGGATAAAGTACATCATTAAAGGGACCAGAGGTCACCTTATATTTACGATTAGTTTGGGGACCTGAGGTCACCTTGTATTGTACATCAGAAGGGAGACCAATGTTAGAGGGTTCAAAGGTCATCTTAGATTTTAAATACATTTTAAATTAACAGAGTGCCATAAGTAACCTTTTATTGCAAATCATTAGGGTGGCCTGAGGTCACCATATATTGTACATCAATAAGGAGACGAGAGGAAATCTTATATTGTACATCAGTAGGGGGACCATTGGTCACTCATTTTTTTACATAAAAAAGACGTAGCACAGTTAAGGTTACATAAAGGAGGCGGAGCCTAATTTGTACTGGAAAACTTGACTATGACATCATGCACAGTATACGTCATACAACATTTCTTTAAAATACCACAAAACAACTACATAAAAACTTACTACAGCATACTTTTTGTCTTTAGTTTAATCCCACATAACAAGTTATATACAGACACTGATCGCAATACACTTGTAAATATGACGGCATTTCTTACAACGTGACGTAGTTTGTATGCAGTGAGAGACAGATCAAGTAAAATTTTCTCAACAAAATATGTATTCTCTGATTAAATAAAATATTATTTACAGATATTCTATGGGCAAATAACTTGAATTTAATATCTTCTTCACTATTTTATTAATATATTTTCTGGACATTACGTATTTAATTGACACTGCCGTATATTGGTATGCAAG
The DNA here is from genome assembly GCF_032062105.1 of Saccostrea cuccullata. NCBI lineage: Eukaryota > Metazoa > Mollusca > Bivalvia > Ostreida > Ostreidae > Saccostrea > Saccostrea cuccullata. Next base: position 6,601 of record NW_026929463.1, on the reverse strand, counting down.
TACACTGGAGGGTAATGTGGGGGTCTTGATAAATCGATCTAGTGCAAGGGCATACACACTGTGGATCATAGTAAGCTTTTACATTTCAACTTTAGAACTATTAAGGTATCTGAAAACTGCTGCGATCCTGATAAAATCTTAAAAACAATTTAATTATATCAACATTTCATGCCACTAACCAGCAAAAAATATAGCATTCGGTCATACAAATATAATTTTAACAATGAAATTGCAGAATTTAGACAGGATCGCAGCACTTTTTAGAATTTACAATGTGTGTTGAAAATATTTATATAATAAATTTGGAAATTAAAACTTAGTTATGCCCTTGCCCTAGTGATATTCATATATGTAACATCAATACTGCAAGTCAAATGCTAAAATCGCATGACTGCTCATCACGTGACTAGTCTAAATATAAAATATATTCGTCTTTGATATATAGTTATTAATCATGATTACAATTATCCGATATAAATAATGTACTAAAAATAATCGCCATTCCGATTACAAATACATTTTTAAATACAAAATTTAGTCGATATTTCCATTGCGCACCTTTACTGTGTTGCGGACAGCTTAATATAATTTATACTTCATTAGAAGGGAGAAGAGAGAACGCCTTAAATTGTACATCAGTAGTAGGACCAGAGGTCACCTTATATGGTTCATCGTTAAAAGGGCACCAGAGGTAACATGACATGGTATATTATTTAAACTATTGATCACACTTTCTTGAACAAAAATGAAGAAACCGGAATACACCTTTTGTTGAACATCAGTAAGGGGACCAGAGATAACCTTATATTGTACATAAGCAGGGGGACCAGAGGTCACCTCAGATTGCTCATCATTTTGGGGACCAGAGGTCACCTTTTACATACCATTGGTAGGGGGACCAGAGGTCACCTTATATTGTATATCAATAGGGGACCAGATGTCACTTTTTATTTTTCATCATTAGGGGGACCAGAGGTCACCTTATACTGTACATCAATTAACCTAGTGATCGCACATTATTTTAAAGAACAATAAAGAAACCGGAAAACACTTTATATTTTACATAAAAAATGGAGACCAGAGGATTCCTTATTTGGTCACCTGAATCAACTCATCGAATTTATTATTGCTATCTGTTTTTCTGGCGTTGTACGCTGTGCACTGTGTGTTAATATTCGAACACTTTCAGCTTCTCTATGCAATCCTTTCCTGGCGGCAAAACCACTACAATTGATGTACTCTTTAAAAAGCCTCTTTACTCACTGGCATCAAGCCGTCAAACTGTTGGTATAATTATTACATGTAAAAGCATTGTAATATTATAATCCAAAATGTGAAATTTATCGTCCCAGGGTCAGAGGCTCTCGAGTTAGGACGTGGCTATAAAATAAGTAATGGTTATAAACCTAAAACTGTCCATTATATCAAATATTAGACGACCGGAGGCGCGTTAGTGCCGAGGAGAGTCTGATATATGACATAATGGTCAGTTTGAGGCTCATAACTTACTAAAAACATTTAACCACAGTCTAACACTACCATTGTTAACTTTTTGGACACCCACGGGTAAGGTCTCTTTCTGCTTGGATGACTATCCGGTACTGTTCATCACGTTAGGTCAAAGAAAACCAGTTTTGGTGTTTTCTTCTGTCTTTATTTATAGTAGGAATCATCGAGAGGTGTTTTACATCGTTAAATGTGAACATTAACTTTATTTAGTCTTATTTATCCGCATTGTGACATTTTTTATCTATACTACGCATGCCTAAAACTCAGTTCTACTAAATTCTTTACGATTTATTCATTTTACAACGCAACGACCACGGATGAAAAAAAAACCTTCAGAATCGTGTTTTTTGACGATGCCATTTATCGATTACACCAAGATGCCTCAGTTCAAGTTTTTGCTATGAAATCCAGATATATATTCTTATGTTTCGGAATTTGCAAGAAACAGTTTCCCGTGAACAGGTAATTTTTGTAAAGCAATAAGATTTGAAGGATTTTATTTCAACAACTTTTTAAGCATTCCCTATGATATTGGGAGATTATTTCTGATGTATTTTTAAAAATACACTTTCTCTTTTGTGTGCAGGTTTCGAACTTGGAATGATTTTACTCAAGCCACGCTTTAAAAAAAGAAGACGCATTTTTTCTCATTCATCTTTTGTGTTCATTGGATTCTATATAATTATTATGTTCCGTGGATCAATCATTGTGAAATGAATCTATCATATAGCAAAGAACGGCGAATTTAAGAAATTTATGATTGTCTACAATAATGAATATGAGACATTCGAATCACTGGATTATTTGTGCCATTTTCAATAGGATTTTTTTGTGAATTATCAACATTTAACACAACTCATTTCCTACATTGTTCATATTAAATTGTTTAATTTGTCATTGTCTTTTAAGTGTTGTTCATTTATTTGCCTCGCTCTTTGTTCTCATTTTTTCGTTTTCTGTAACTGTCCAATAAGTTGAATCTTATTGGACACCTACAGGTAACTTATTGGACGGGATGCAGGATAATACATGTAACAAATCTATTGAACAAGGTTTAACAAAATATGACGTCACAAAAATGTTTTAATTATAGTTAAATACATTTATTCCTTGAATATCTTCTCCTCTGCTCCAGGATATTAAACAAACTAACTATTGCATACTTATGTTGAAAAAGGTTGTCTTCTCCAAAGTTTTGAAATTCATGACCCAAAGGTCAGGGGTTCTGGTGTTAGGGTGGGGCTATATATATTGTTGTGTTAATAAAATACATTAATTCTTCTTTTTTTTAATCTGCTGTGGTACTCCTACTGATGAACAATATAAACTGACTTCTAGTCTCCTTTATTATGTACATATAAGGTGACCTCTGGTCCTCCTACTGATGAACAATATAAGGTGACCTCTGGTTCCCCTACTGATGTACAATATAAGGTGACCTCTAGTCCCCCTTATTAATGTTCAGTATAAGGTGACCCCTGGTTCCCCTACTGATGTACAATATAAGGTGACCTCTGGTATACCTACTAATATACAATATAAGGTGTCCTCTGATCCCCCAACTGATGTATATGTTGACCATTGATCCCCTAACGATGTACTGAACAAAATAATGTGACCCCTTTTCATATAAACTTTTTGTTTCCTCTGGTATCTGTATAAAGATAAAATAAAAACACGCAAGGTCTTATTTTGTACATAAGTAAGGATTTAATAGCTCAGAAATCGTAGTATATGAAAGGGAGAAAGGTAACGTACTGCATGGAAGAATTCGGGCTATGTTTGTTGTACATGGCAGACTAGGACGTTTTAATTGAATGGTCGGAAGGGGGGATGTTGTAAAAGTTATGTGTTACTTTCTAAATTCTAAAGATAACATTTAAAGTTTAAATGAAGTATCATTGTTTTGTAAATTTAATTTTTACATTTATGTATTCATTCTTAATCTTATCTTTAAACCTTATAAAGTAACACATCACTCTGAAACATCCCCCCTTCGGACCATTCAATTAAAACGCGCTAGTCTGCTATGTACAACATAAGCAGCCCGAATTCTACCATAAGTTTATCAATGTCTTAATCTGAGCGAAATAAATATTCTTGTCCTTTTTAAATGCCTGTTTTTCAGATAATGAGGTCGAATTTTATCTAACTTAGTGTATAGTGTAGTAACCCTTGGACTTCCGGTCAAGGAACTGGCATCCATGCTTTTAAAACACATTCTGAGCCCGACTAGTCGTTATGTAGTATATATTTGCATCCGTAGCTCTCCCTTTTCTTTATTTTGAGAATTTCCAACATTAGCTATGAAAATTCGTGCTTTCAGTTACTCTGAGGAAATACAGGCATCCCATCCGGAAAAGAAATAAGGATATTTTTTTTTCATAATCTGAGTACAAGACTTATGATTAACAGGTACAAAGCCCTCAAAACCCAAAATATCGTCAATATTTTTATTAAAAATGCTAATTTTTGATTTCTGTTCAGGGGGCTAAAAATCAACTTCCTGCAATGGAATTAAAATCATTCAACCGTTTAATAACTGATTTGGCAAAGAAAAAGATGTCCTAACTTTTTTTGTACATAGTTATATCCCGTTCATAATTTTCACCCCCTTAAATTAGGCTTTGTGTTTCTGTTGACGGTGAGTATAAATATGACCGGATACCCCTCCCTGCCCCCCTAAAACCGTGAACCCACCATCATAGTATTTATTTTGTATAACTGTTTTTTAATTGCTTCTCAGAAAATTATAGATCTGGGCTGGATTTTTTTTTGACTGAAGTGTGACACCCCCCCCTACCAAAAAAGATCTAAATCTGCACCTGTACTAAATGTTACGTTGACAACGGGAGATAACTGCACAATGTGAAATTTTTCTTCAGCGGCATGCGATGATCTTTGATCCTTTTTTAACTTTAGCCTTACCATTAACATTCGGTTTATTTTGAACGCAATTAATACTAAAACTTGTACTTACCGACTGTCAGGTCCTCTCAACTTCATGAAATATAATCCAAATAATCCAAAACAAAATGATTAGTAATTTACACCATCAGCATGTGTGCTATCTCATTTGACAAACCTTTGCTGACTCCGTCGCCTTCATTAGATGAAGTGCGAATCGGCCGAGGTGTGATATCTTAAAATTATGATAAATGGGTGATGCAAACCCAATGTGATGTAGAGTAGTAATTTCCAAACAGGAGTTTACACATAAACAATCATTGATAATGAACAATAATTTAATGCAAGTTTACCATCTAGGCCTTTGAAAGAAAAAAAACCGTGTGTGTGTGTGTGTGTGTGTGTGTGTGTGTGTGTGTGTGTGTGTTGGTTGGTTGGGGGGGGGTGTACATTGACAAATTGATTAGGTTGTATTTTCAAATGTTTTTTGGGGGGGAATGCCTGACCATACACTAAAAAATCAGTTTGCACATTTTGATGAATTCAACAAAAAGGCTTTGCACTAAAATAATATTTTATGTTGTTGAGAAAGTAAATTTAAAAAGATTCAATATTATTGGCAAAATATTTATCAGAATCTAATCTACATCATTAATTAATTAATTCAGTTAATTCAGACTGGCGATGAATTAAGTATATGAAATATAGATCACATGGTCACCTGAGAGTTTAATGCTCAATTTGACAGATACATGTAATGTAATAATTAGATTTACAGAATTATAGTTTAACGTTTTCCTTGGAAAGCGCAATATAAAAGAAGCGTGTATTTAGAATCAAAAACACTATGTTCGAGTATTACTGTCTCATGACATCATCTAGTTTAGAATTATTTTATTTTCATAAATAGGAAAGAAGATTGTTTTGTTTATTTATTTATAACATAGTTAGCATGGGGAACTGTTTATGTCCATATAACTCCAATCTTAATAATTTAGCTACAGAGCCTACTTTGCATACCCAGCCTTCCCAGCTGAAACCACCGGAGTCAAACGGGGCAGTTGTTTCTCTGCGTCAAGTGACAATTTCAACACCTCCACCAGCATCTTCTCCTGTAGTAAATCCGCTGACAGCTCTCCCACAGCCAGGTCCAACGCCAGACTCGAAACACAACACTATCAAAACATTTGTAGCTCTGTATGATTATGATGCCAGAACTGATGAAGATATAAGTTTTCGGACAGGGGAGCATTTTGAAATCATAGATGACACCGCTCCTTGGTGGTTTGCAAGATCAAGGAAAACGAAAAAAGAAGGCTATATACCATCCAATTTTGTAGCCAAACTCAAGAGCTTAGAATCTGAGCCGTAAGTAAGACTTTTAATCCTAATAATCTAATGAAGCTATTTATCTTATCAAGTATTCAATCTATGTACATGTATCTGGCACGCCAAAATCACAAAAATGAGCCTAACCTAGTTTCTAAATTGATAAACTAGGTTTATCGACTGTAAACTATAGTTTACAGACCGTAAACTATAGTTAACGATTTGTTAAGTTCAGTTTTTATCTGTAAAACTATATTTAACGGTTGTTAACTATAGTTAACGAATGATAATCTAAGTTTATGTGTCTGTAATAAAGCGTTAACAATAGATTTTGTTGATAAACATAGGTAAACTATAGTTTACAATCGTAAACTATAGTTAAGAGTTGTTAGTCATAGTTTCACAAATCGTGAAACTATATTAATCAGATCGTATATTATAGTTAACGGTTTGTAAACTATAGTTTACAAATCATGAAACTCTATTTATCAGATAATCTATGTTTTGCAATCGCAAATGATTGTTTTCTGTGTTATTTTTTAGTTTACGGTTGAGAAACATAGATTATCGCGTTAACTATGGTTTACAGATGTAAAATATAGATTAACGTTGTTAACTATGGTTTAAAGTCCCTAAACTATAATAGTTTACAACAGATAAACCTAGTTTATCGACAGTGAAACTATGTTTAGCTCATTTTTGTGAATTTGGCGTGCCATATATGTAGCTAAATCAAGAGATTGGGCCAGATTTTTTCTCTCAGGACAAAAGGATAGCTTACCACTTCTGTCAACTTCTGGGGAAAATTTCATGAAAAAATCCCTAGTAATTTTGTAAAAATTTAAGAGTTTTCTTC